>NC_034422.1:1754189-1794948 GCF_002078875.1 Numida meleagris | reverse complement strand
TCGTATGTCAGTCTTCTGCCTGCAAAGCCGAATGTTGAGCATCCAAGACCTGCTTCCAATACCAGCCACTTTCAGCAGCTGAGCTCTCCTGGAAGAAAACCAGAGCACGCCTACCTGATAATAAGAACAACATTTACATAGTGCTTTTGATTTTAAAACTTTATTAAGCATCAAAGGCAGAGCTGTGCTTGACCCTTGGAGGCATTTACAAGGATCTCTCTTCCTTGCAAATACTGGAGCGCGGGGTACAAGTGGATGGGAGCCGTAACCTCCGCCGAGCGCGCAGTCACAGCACGGTGCGTGAGAGAAGGCAGCACTGACAACAGAGACAGTAAATGGTAAGAGCAGAGGTACCCGAGCGTGCTGGTTCAGCTGCGTGCAGCATCCACGGCGCTCCTGGCGTTATCGCGCTTGAGTCAGCCGGGTTGTTACAAAGCCCCGCGTGGGATGCCGTGGTTATCTGTACGCTACAGGTTCGAGCAGCTTAATTAGGTTGGTCTGGGGTAGGAGGAGATTGGCAAAAACCTCTGCCGCACGTACAGTTATGCTGAGAAACTAGTTTTTCCCAGTACAGCGTTGCTTTGATAGGTTTTGTTACTGGGATGAGTTGCATGCAGTGTTTTGCTGATGTTGGTATTGATAGACATGTGTTGTTAACGGCTCCTAAACCCCAGAGTTCTTTGATGTCCTTTCTTAACAACGGAAAAAATGAGGCACAGAAATTTCACGGTGACACAACTGCGGTGAGTTTGTCAGTGATTGTACTGAGATTTGGGATGTTTTCATTCCTGCTGCTGTACCCAGGCAGCCACAAAAGGCATCTCAGTGGTGTCAGCCATCTGGCTGCATTCACTTTGCGAGGGCTGGGGCAGGGGAGGGAAGGGGAAATGCTGAGATAGAAACTTTGGAGAGCCCAGAAGGTGCTGGAGGCTTCAGCTTGCTTCAATTAGTGGAAGTCAGCGTGTGCCTCCTTCCTCGCTGTCTACCTTTGATCTTTCTTAAAGGTGTAAGGCTAGAAACAGATTTAATCGCAATACAAAATACCTGAGAAATGCAGTCTGTAGCTTTTATGATTCTTCTCCAAAAAGGGCCTTGGAGACTTTAGCTTTTCTTTTCTTCTGGCCTCGCAGATAGACATGTTCCTATAACCCTGCTGTTCTAACACTCATACCAGCAACACCCTTGCTGCCAGCATCTGGCGTTTCCTGACACAGAGCCCGTGCCCGAGCATCGCTGGCTCCAAGGGCTTCGCTCTTACTGCCGCTGTTCTCCCTGCAGGCTGGCGGTGAAGGGTGGCCCTGGGCAGCGTCCCCCCCAGGCAGCAGGGCACACACCCTTACCCCCTCAGTTGGCCTGATGTGCAGCGTTCTTGTCTGCCCATCTGCTTTTCTTCCTCCTCTTCTTCTTGCTTTTTAATGTGACAAAGGGCTCACATGTGAACCTTCCGTGGCCTTCCTGCTGGTCCCTGTTTCCCTCACCAGGAGCTGGGGCTCTTTGTGAAGCCTGGGGGCAGGGTGGGACTTGGGAGCAGAAGGGTGTGTTTGTCTGCTGCAGCATCCTCGCCAGGGCCATGCAGTTGGGAAGGCTCATCCTGTGCTTGGAGGGAGCAAAGCAGCAGGAGTCCCTCTCCAAAGAGCAGCCAACGAGATGCCCGTTGCTGTTACCCTTGTTCAGAAGACTTTTTAGCCCATCAAGCTACTGAGAGCAAATGTGAACTGTGTTTTACCCTAATTCAGCCAAATAAAGACCAAACCAAAAGGTTTTGTAAGAATTGGTCTTTGAACTCTCCTAACATGCAGCCTGTGCTGGTGGTCACAGCCATCCAGTTCTCTCCGCCTGTTTCTGTTCTCCCCGATGCCATTTTTACATCAGTGCCCTTCAGCGACGTCAGTGGAGCAGTTCCAGATTTACACCAGCTGTTTGGCAAAGCCCTCGTGTTTGAAAAGTCATGAGTCAGGCTCCAGGAAAATAACGTGATTTTTCTTCAAAATCATTATTTCAAACAGGATATGTTTTTCTAATCCGCCTTCCAGTGTTTCTGCTGATGAGTACCTTTCAAGCTCTTTTAATTGTATTCACAAGATCTGGGAGATTACATTTGTCAGTGGGAGCTACAACTCTCGGAAAGCACAGGACCCCAAGAAGTGGAGCTCTGAAGTGGGAACTTTGTAGGGGACTCTTGTAGCTGTTCATCTGGGCAGCACCGACAGAGAGGGCTGGTCTGTGGCACAGGCCCTGCGAGCCTCCGTGTATGTAAGATATCATATCAGCGCAATCAATCAGCACAATTATAATCAGCATAGTCACGGATATATACTAGGCATCGATATTTCTTATTAAAGTCCCAAGTGCTGTCTGCGCTGCATCTCGGTAAGAGCAGAGCGCTATCGATCCAGCACCTTGTTGACTCCTTTTGTCCACGTCTGTAGGCAGAGTACAGAACTTCCTACCTTGGGTGCGTTTGGTTCCAGCTTGAATCCTGCTAACAGGAAGGTGGCCAGGTGTTGAGGCTCAGCGTGGACTAGTGTTTGATACTGGTGGCTGGGTTAGTTAAACTGCTCGGCAGGAAAGCCCATGTATGTATGTATGTATGTGTGTGTGCACTTGCACAGATCTGAGCGGTGCGTCCTCGTATGCGCGTAGGAAGCCAGCCAGCTCCTCCAGTGATTATGGTTTTGTCTTTCTGTTGCCCATGCCTGTGCCTTTTATCATTTATTTGGAAAGTTAATGAAAACAAGCTTGGTACAAGGAAAAGCATCCAGCAGAGCAGCCATCAGTGCTGCAGGAGTTTCGCCTTGCCTGCTTATAATTAATGCCTCTTCCAGCGGAGAGAGCCTTCATGCGGCAACGCCGGCCCCGTGCGCATCAGCTGCTGAGCAGTGGCTGGGAGGGAAGGCAGCCCTGGGGGGAGGCCAGCCTGCCTTACCTTGCACCAAGGAAAGCATGGAAAACATCACTTTAAAAAAATGCTTTCCAAAAATGAGTATTTCTGCTTCACCTTCACTCAGCACGGCCAGCCAGCGCTCAGCATGGTGCTGGGTATGCTCTGGGGATGTTTTGAAGGATTTGGAGTGGATTAGAAGCCCAATGTGGTGTGCTTGTAGACAAAGGCCACCTGTGTTGCTCAAAAAGCAGTGAGCAAGAGGGAAAGGCACTTGGCTGCATGGCCTCCGCTACGCAGAGTATTGCTGGGTCTGTGACTTTGCTTTCTCAAGGCCCATTTTTTATTCTTGCAGCTCTGCCGTCGGGACTCCTTGATAACAATGCACCATCTTGGTTAATGGTCTCAGCTTTTTTGTTTTTCTTTCTGCAGATTATCAAATGAGTTGGTTAAAACCTTAAGTAAAGGATGCCGCTGATGGGCCTCTATTAAGAGTTGCACTGCTGGGAGGGGCACCTACAGAACCATAGGTACACATATGTCTGCTTTCAAGAACAAACCATTTCTAGGAGGAGCTAGATTTAGCAGTGAGTGATGTAACCTGGGCTGAGGTTCAGGGGGAAGTGAGGCTGATGTGAGCCCGTGCCAGAGGGCACCTCAGTCCCAGCCTCAGCTGGCTGCTGGTGTTCCCCCCCAGCCCCACACGGGGCTCTGTGCAGCCGGCCCATCCCCTGGCTCCCGTGACACAGAGTCTGGGTGTCAGAGATGGAAGAAGGTTTTTTTTCTCTAATCAGCCAGTCTTACATTTCAATCAAAGAGTTTTAAATTTACGCACATAAATAATTCATGCACTTATTATGCTACACATTGGGAATGCAGAATGCACATTAACTTGTCCTTGTCCCACTCTAACAGATCTGCAAGTGTGATCAGTCCCGTTTTATTACGGGAAAATGATAGCAAAGGTGATATCCTGGTGCATTAAAATTGACAGCAGAATTCTTACAGACTCCGGCGCAGATAGATTTTTCACTCTAGTTCTGGTGAAATGACTGTGCCACGCAGAGGACATTCCAGTAGTTCTGTAGCACAGATGGACTGAGGGTGGCATTGCCCTGGTGCTCGTGGGAGTTAATAACCAACGTGGGATTTGGGTGCAGCTCACCTGCAACGCCATCCACAAAGCACGGGGCAGTGCCTCCTCCTGTCTGGAAGGCAGAGGGCAAGTTTCTATGCTGTGAAATACATTCGTGTTATTTACCAAGGGATAAAATCAAATGATAAGCTTGATTGTCTCCATTTAAAAATATTTATATAGATCTGTGTCAAGTTCCTGAAATAGTATTTTCTACCATAACATGAGTAAGGCTTTGGCCTGGGGGAAAGTGCTGTCCTTCCAGCTGCTGCTCAGTTTTGTGCTGTTCATTTGCTGTTCATTGTTCTGCTTCATTTTCTTGGATTTTTTTCGCGGCTAGGTCTTGACTTGTTATTTTTTTACTTTGAGGAGCTTCCATTTCCTTTTAAATACTGTCATCCAGCATTGTATGTAAAGCCTGTATTGCAGTAGATGTCTAAAGCAGGCTCCAAATCTCTGAGAACAGTGGGCAGTGCTTTCAAGTGCCATAGAGCCGAACTTTTCCATGTGGTCTGTCTGCCTGCAGCTGATTTCCTCTTCTTTGAAAGTTCAAATAAAAAAAGATTTGGCTCCCTCAGAAAACGTGATAGGGGAGAATATATGGTTTTGGTCATGGTATAAGCACTCGCGAGTAATTCACTGAGAAACTTGCCCACCTCCATGCTTTAGAGTGAGGATGTGAAATCTGGCAGGGGCTGAGCCTCGGGTAAGACAGATGCCTTTTGCTATCTCTATAAAAGTTGCATCAAATGGAGCCAAGCTAAACGCTCCTGGAAGTATCAGTTTGCGCATTCCCAGGGTTTCAGAAGAGCAGAGTCCTCGTGCTTGCGCTGGTAGGCTTCTGAAAGGGAAGTACTGTTTCCTAAGTAGATTGCTAGGTCTTCTAAGTGAGCAGTTTCCCAAAAGGCAGTCCCATGAGGACATGCCTTCCTCCAGGAATACAGTGAACACTCAGTACTGCTTAGCAGTCAAGATCATAAGAAACCCCAGGTCTGCTCAAAGGGCATCTGATAAGATCTGTGAGAAAACACCCATTGCTCTGGAACGCTGTGTAAATCTGTCTGCACTTGCCGTTCACACTTTTAATTGAAAACAGAAAGGGGGGGGGGGATCGTTTGAGCAGATTAGCTAATTGATTGATGGATTATTTACAAGGAATCAAAATTAGAGGGACAGTGATATCTTTTCGGTGAGGCGTCAGGGCAAATTATGTTAAGGTCCGGTTAGCCATGCGCGCGGTTTGACGTGTGCAGCACAACTGGTCGTACTGGTGCTCGGACCGTGCATTGCAGTTGTTCCTAACGTGCTCTGGGAGAATGTGGAGTGCCTTTCTCAAAACCACAAAAGCAAAGCAACAGTGAGTAAAGAGTGCAATACTCAACTCTGGCAGAGCTTGAGTAGCTCGTGGATGCCAGCAAAGGTCTCAGTGCGCTGTGACCACGGTTTCACCAAAGGTACCGAGGCCAAATCCCTCTCCTGCTTATTCTGGGCCAGAGACAGGCACATAAAGAATGTGTGTTAATGTGCACCATATTCTCAGCCATCTGTTGACCCCATCTGACTCGCTCTGCCTGTGCCGGTGGGGCTGCTCTCCGGGGAGAGCCGGCGCGGGTCAGGAGGGCACCCCAGCCTTGTTGCGGGCTGCCGAGCGGCGGTACCATCTGTAAAGCTTTCTTCCTCCGCTTCTGTTCCAAATCTGCCGTACTCAGGGCGGTGGGCAAGTATGTCGAGATAATTAGTTTATCCTGAGAAAGCAAGCCCTGCCCCCGGGTCGGCAGCCCCATCCCGGCTGGAGCAGAGCCGCTGCAGGGAGGGACCTGCGAGTTCTTTCTGGTTGTGCTGCTTGCTGACAGCCCGGCAGGCCCATGGGGATAGGCTGGCCAGAAGTGATTTCTTGCAATGAATGGTGTGGTTTGTGCCAAGTGTTGGGTTTTTTTTGATATTCAAGGCCTGCCAGTAAGATCCGCGGTGCTCTTGTCTGGGGTGGCTTAGCCTGCCCTGAGGGTATTTTGAAATTTAAGCACCTTTTTTAGCAGCAAAGGCAATGTCTCTAATGCTTCCCATGGCAGCGTTCGCTCCCGGGTGACTGTCACAGTCTTGGCGAGCAAAGACGAAGGATCAAGCACAGGATCTGCCGTGGTTTGGTGTCCCTGTAGCAGAATTGTTTTGCTCGGAGCTCACTGTTCCATGTTACCCTCTGCTTTCACGGTACTATTTCAGTTAATGCCATCCAGGGGACACATGAGCCCCATGTAAAGCGTCATCGATGGTTGAGAGTGGTTTTGAGAGTCTGTTATGTACTTATAAAAAACTGTGTCAATACATAGTCAGGCTTTTAAAGTGGTGTTTATAGCACCATAATGAGCCTGTATCTAGGTCTTGAATCAGAACAGGGTGTGGGCCCTTTACAATGGGAATACAATAATGTGTATTAAATAGCATTAAGAAGTTACTGCCTGTACGCAGCAGCCAATTTTCCAGCGTTAATACCTGAGAACAACAAAGAGTGCACAGGGCCAGGGGCAGCCCCTCCGCACAGCCCCAGCAGCACCGCCACTGCCCACACCCCTGGGGAGCAGCCGGGGGTTAGGGACCCGCTGGGAAAGCGTGCCTCTGGGTGCCCGGGGAGCCTGTAAAGCAACAACAGGAATGCCCCGGGCAGGGGAAAAATCTGTTTGCTCTGAGCTCTGGCCCTCTCATTTGCATGCAACATATGTCCTCTTCGTTTGCATGTCAAAATAACCCTGCCCCAATTGCCAGGAGCAAAAAGATTAGATCTGGGGAGGAGGCTCGCACCAGGACAACTTTAAGCACAACAATGAAATTCTAAAAGAGTAAAGATAATTAAAAACAAGAGATGAAAGCTAGCTCAGTCAGCTCATTTGACACAGCCAAGTATCTCCCAATAATTCAAGAAACTGCTCCGAATCCAGAGCTGTCCATCATCCATCCTGTTTTCCCCTGCCAGAACGTTTTGGCATTTTAAAATTAAAATTGTTGTGCTTGTCCTGCTGACTCACATGTTGTGCGTCTCTCTTCTGTCCAGATTTGGGATGAAGTCTTGGCCCCGTGCTGTAAGCCAGTGTTGTGCGGGAGGTCAGAGCAGTTAATCAAAACGGATCATTCTAGCTTTATAGCATAGAAGTCAGCTAAGTCGTTGGCAAAATTCCTGCTGATGCCTATAAAGGCAGAATTCAAACTGTATAACCCCAGGACTTCCAAAAGGCCGGCTGTATGATTATCTCTCCCAGTTCAGTTCTTCTGTTTGTAAGTCCAGAGCCACTCTGCTGATTTGCTATCCCATTTTCTGCATGCATTCTATGGATTTTAAGTGTTGAGCTTTATTAATTATAAGAGCAGAGCCTTATTTTTCAGGAACAAAATGTGTTTTGATGTTGGTTTTTTTTGTAATGAAAATGAATAGCTTGAAGATACCCCTTAGCCATGTGTTATCTTTTTCATCCTGAATTTTCTTTTACCTTTACAATAAAGGGAATTTATTTTTAATGGGATCGAGGGGAAAAATTCTAGGATCACCTCACGCCCTGTTTTTGCCTGCAGCTGAAATCTCAAATCTGCACTGTAAGCCCTTAAGACAAGTGAGGAGGAAAAGATCATTAATAAACTTAAAACGAGCAGGACTGGTTCGAAGACTCACCGTAAAAACATTATCTGTAAAGGCAACGAGTCAGTTTCACCGGCTTAGCAGGGATAATCGATAAAAATAAAAAGCACTTCAGGGCCAAAACAAGGGCAGAAGCCCAAAGCGTGGCTCGAGGGTGCACCGCTGCACCATGGGGCAGCCCCAGGCACCGCAGCTGCTGGCTGGCCCCGGGATCTCGGCATTGCCATGGCTGCAGGCAGCCCCATGCAGGTACCCAGAGCCGTGCCCAGAGCTGTGCCCAGAGCTTTCCTTTGGTGAGATGAGGCCTCGCTGAGGATCCAATGCCCGGTATCTCTGTGCCTTCTCTCTGGGTTGGGAACTCTCCGTGGGGCAGAGGGAGAGAGCTCGCTAAGTTATGCAAACGCTATTGTGTGAGGCTTGTGTAAGGGCTGAATCGTTTCAGCCTTTGGGCTAAATCATTGGATTGGATGGAAACCATTTAAGATGAAGCTATTTTTTTTTTTCCTTGAACCAGTTTATTCCCTGACCACATTTAAGTAGCTTGAATGTTTTGCTTGGTGGAGTGTGTGACTGTGGGGGGTGGAGAGCAAGGGAAAGGGAATTGGGACTCATTTTTGTGGATATCCCAAAATAACCCAAACGAAGACAACTCAACCTGAAATGTAAGAATTCCCAGAGGCTGCTTGGTCACAGGATATATTTCCACATTGTATTAGAGCAATTCCCTGAACTGGAGAGGACCGAGGCAGCGCTGGCTGGCTGTAGTTTTACTGCCCGGTTGTTTATTAGCAATCCTGCTGTGCAAAAGCATTGAAGAAATGGAAGTTATTCAGAGGCGACTCTGAGCCAGACTTGATTGTTAGCAGCTTTGGGGATTTGGCTATTAGCTGGTGCATTCTGTGGTAATGGAATATTGTAAAAATGTTTATATAAAGAAAGTGCAAATGTCAAGGCAGTGTGTGTATATGTGAGTACCTCTCGTACAGTAATAGTTCTTAGAAACAAAATTTACCAGAAGTGTAATGGGACAAAAAGTTGGTCTGGCACATTTGCTAGTTTTTTAATTTGCTTTGCTGTCGAACGGCGTCCTTTACCCTGCACTGCACAGCAGGCCCAGATGGCAGAGTTCGGAAGCCCAGAACGGGCTGACCTGGCTGCTGATGCTCAGGGTTCTCTTTGTTACTGCCGTGAGCTGTGCAGGGTTGTGCCCTGACACTGCGTCAGTGCTTCTTGGGTGAACTGGTGTTTTAGGTCGGGCGGTAGGAGACAAATTGGAGCTTTCAACACCCACTAAAGAGACAGAGGTAGTTCTGTCCCTGGTTTTGTCAGCTGTTTGCTCAGCCATTTCCAGTCACAGGGATAGGACACATCAGAGTTTGGGGGCTGAGAATGACTGCACTGTGAACTTGGGGTGCACAGCCGCCTGCAGAGCTCTGCCGCCCTGCCAGCACTGCCCTGCCCAAGCCCACGCCTGGTAGCTGTGGCTGCATTGCTTGCACTGGAGGTTATCTACCAGCCTGCAGGATTACAAGAGCAATATATCTCCTAATGAAAATGTTGATTCTGGAGTACAGCTATGGGGTCATTTACATTATTATGCACGTAATCTCCACCATCATCTCTTTCCAAGCAGGGGGTCTAGAATGACCTTTTAAGGTCCCCTTTCGTACTGTATTTCTATGATTCTGTAAAGTCCTTGCTGAAAACAAATAAACGTTATCAACATTCCCATAAATTATTCATTTCTGAAATCCACTGGTCATTATAAGATGATTGGCATAAGTAATAATCTGTGTTAGGGATGTGAAGGGAAGCGAAATGATGAAAAGCCTCCTTGATGTACTGCTGCTGTTTGTCATCTTCTGGGGGAGAAAGTGGGGCCGGCAGAGCTCACCATGCCCTCGGAAGACCGGGCTGACCCCCTGCTCCCCCCGCTGCCTCTGGGGCCGGGGCAGGTCCTCGGGCACGGGCTGAGGCACGGCTGGGAGCTGCCCCTCGGCTGCTGCCGTCCCCAGACTGCCCCGACGTGGAGACCGCATTCATCCAAGCTGTCAGTAGACACCAGCCAACTGTATTCCTCTCGGGCCTGCTTGCCTCTCTTTGGCCCATAAATGGGTTTTAAATGGGCTAGTTAGCTGTGTTTTGATCTTTGCTCTCCTCTGTGGATAGGTCCGAGTGCTATCCTCACAGCTATGAATGCGTATCCCTCTGAACTCGGTGCTGGTGGCCGTGATGCTGCTTGGAACCTCAGGTTAACTCAACCAAATGTTGCTGGTGGGCTCCGATACCTACAATTAGCTCACTTAAAATGATGCCTCCGGCGCTAAGACACTTACAATTAGGACCAGAAGTTAGGCAGTTAATCTGTAAAGCTCAATAAAGCCCCCTGTTTCATCCCAGGGTTGTCAGAAAATTCGTTCCACATCTGTACAGAAAAAAGCGAGGTGTAAACTGCCAAGAACCATTTTAATGATGGCTGGAGAAAAAAGCAGCCAGATGGCAGGCTCTGCTGTGGCTGCGGTTGGTATTTAACTGCTTTTTTATTGGAAAAATATGGGGTGAAAAATTGTGTGGGACTCATTAGGCAGCCTGCTGCGATTCTGATCAGCTTGCCAATCTGTTCAGCGTGGCAAAGATCCAAACAGCCATAAATTTTTAGCAGCGGCTTATAATCTATGACTTGGAGCTTGTTAAACCTTCTCTACTCCCCCCACTTCTGTACATGGCTTGGTTTGGGGTTTTTTCCTTTTTTTCTTCTTTTTTTTTTTTTTTAAATGAAAGCTGCAGGGCTCAAGCTGTGCTGAAAAAAAAGAAGGGGGGGGGAGAATAAATTCTCTCACAAAAAGCTGCAGTGAATGGCACGTCACTGCTCCTTCTCAAAGTAAGACTCTGGAACACGAGCTTAGTTTTCCCGGTCCTGCTGCATGTGAACTAAAAAATTGGGGTGCAGCAACATCTGGAGCAAGAGAGCACATGGTGTTGTCTTCCCGTTGGCACAGAAGAGCAGTGGAAATCTTCCCCTTCCTCATCTGTCATCTTCAGAGGAGCGGGGCTGGCGCAGGGAGGGCTGCTCGTGCTCCGCAGCACTCACCTTTGTGCTGAAGCAGTCCCAAAGTCAGGGATATGCAGATGTTGGGGTTTCATAGTGAGGGATATGCAGATGTTGGGGTTTCATAGTGAGGGATATGCAGATGTTGGGGTTTCATAGTGAGGGATATGCAGATGTTGGGGTTTCATAGCTTGGAGCCGAGTGCTCGGCCCTCAGTGCTGGTGCCCAGAGGGCCAGCTGCTGGCAGGGTCCCATTTTCCGTTGTGGCGGTGTCTGGATTCTGAAGGGCTCACAAAGGATCCTAAGAGGGAACTTAAAGCTTCCTTTTTCTGCGTATTTGCATATTACAGAAATCAATTTCAGACAAAGGAAAAAGAGGTTTTCAAGGCTGCTGTGACATGTTTCCAAGTAACATACACAGAACTATTGATCTGACCACTTTTACGGAGATGGAAAATAAGCAGCCAGCACTCCTTCGCGGGAGTATAAATATTGGGTTTGAAAGATTTATGGAAAGCAGGGGCCAACAGCCATATATATGGTCTTTCGCATATGTGCTGTTAAAAGTACTATGGTATTTCTCAGAAATTGCCCCAAGTAGTGAAGTAAAATTATAAGCTATGGAGTTTTGATTCTTAACTGAAGCATTCCTATATAGCAACATTTTATAATGGCACTGCTGAACTTGCTCGTGCATTTATGGGCGTGCATGCGCGCTGTATATATGCTGTCGGTTCAAGGTTATTTCAAGGAGGTGTTTGAAACAGAGCAGTGATCCTGTTTCAAACGTGTGTGTGCCGATAGATTTGCGTGCACGATTGCAGTAGGGCTGCATGCAGGTTGGATGGCTGTCACAATCCCGAATCTTTCTGCACAGTCAAGGCGAAGGTGCCGACTCCTGCAGAAAATGAAAGGGACTGGAGGTGCTTGGCTGTGATTTTATGTGCAATTTTGAATCTAGCAGGTACATTGTAAAGAAATTACAGCATCCATATAAGCCAGTTTTCAGTGATTTAGGTTTATTCTTATTTGAACTAGCTTTTCCAACAGCATGTCCCTTCTCGTTACATTTTCGGACAATGTCAGAGCAGAAGGAGAGAGGGAAGAGTTAGCAGAGCTCTTTGCAAATGCTGGTCAGTTTGTTTTAATGTCTCCCTGGCTGACTCCAGGCAGGCTCCTTCAGCCAAGGGCACCAAACTCAGAGCCCACGTGGGAGACGTGTCCTGGCCGTGCCCAAGCCATCTCCGTGTCCCTGCCCGCATCCCCTCTCCTGTCCAGCGCTGCAGCATCGCTAGCCAGTAGCTGATCTCTTCGGGCTCTTAGCTTTGTATGGAGCACACGTGTGAACTGGGAAGATAAAAGGTTGTTTCTTTCCTCTCTCAGAATCCACTGTAAGGAACAGTATGAAAAAGCCTAGGGGGGTTGTCTCCTGTTTTCTTTAAATATAATACAATCGGGAAGTCTCTGTGTTGTGGGAAGGGGATAAGCGAGCAGATACCGGTAACAAAATCCAGGAGTGCAGTGATCTGCCTCAAGTCTTCCTCCTGCTTTGTTCTGCCAGTGCGAATATTTGTGTACTAATGCTCAAAGAAAAACAGACTGTTTTCTTCCCAAAGTAATAATTTAGGATACGCGGAGGCCACACTTTACCCACGTTGGCTTGCCCGTGTTTAGAGCTGTTTTTCTTCTCCTAATACAGAACTTAGCGTTTGGGGTTGGCGCTGGGCAGCGTGGTTTTTTTTCTGGACATTTCTGCCACTTGGAGTGGGCTTTCTTTAAACAGAAAGTTGAATCGCGCCTCTGTCCTCCCAGCTGGAGTCAGACTCTGCAAAGACAGCCAATTTTTCTTCACTTCCAGGAAACGGGCTGATCCCTTCCCCTCCCCGCCTCGAAATACATCCATCCGTAGCACGGCTCCTTCCTGGAGCAATCCCCTCAGCACAGCATTGCCTGGAGGTGCACGGAGGGCTCTGTTCATGAGAGAAAAACAAATCCTGACTTTGTTGTGAAGGAAAAATTAACCTGTGCAGTTGCTTCAGAGATTTGGCAGTAGGAGCCACCCTACCGCAAAGACAGTGCGCAAATTGAAAGACTGCTGGCTGTATTCAGTTAGTTAGCCTTCCTTCTTACTGCTCTGAAGCAGATACTGTGATTGGGTGAGGAAAAAGGGAGAAGCAGAGGGGCACACTGACATGGGCCTTCCTCCCTTTGGAGGTTCCCTGGAAACCAGAATTGCCAGCATTTGTGACTCCTGCACTTCTCACTGCGAAAAACTTTCTCCTTTTGGAGAAAGTGAGCAAACTGGAATGGGACAGGATCTTCCCACACACCTCTGATCTCAGCTCCATCTCCAGGAAAGGCCAGCTGGGGTCTGTGAGGTGAATAGCTGAGGCTGGGGCTGACGCTCAGTCTCCCTTCTCGTAGCCACCAAGCAGGCATCCATAGGAGGGAGGGGCTGAGCTCAGTGTGGTCAGGAGCGCAGAGGGAAGGACCAAGCCCCACGCCAGCTCTCGAACCACGCATGTTCCCGTGGCACCATGGCAGGCCGGGTGCCGTGCTGGCCGCACACTGCTGCCCGCTGGCAGGGCACAGCGCAGGGCTCCATCCAGGCACTCACCTCCCAGCAGCATCCTCGGGGCAAGGACCTCGCCGTACAGACCAACGGGGGATTTGGCAGTAATTGGTTTATTTAAAGTGCAGCGTGGAGACCAGCTGGCTCTTATCTACTCGGTAGCGTTTCTTTCTGTGCATCACCAACGTACAGAAAATGTTTGCCTTGCTTTAAATGCCTTGTTTCTATACACAGCAGCTTTGTGGGGGCTGCAGGCCCTGAAGCGCTGCTGGCACCGGCAGCCCCCTCCCCACACCACCTGTACCAGAGCAGCCTCACTTGACAAGATGCTCTTTTAAATAAATAAAGACCCCTCCCAGCTGATGGCGGCCCTTTACCCACTAATAACACTCCAGTCCCTTTGGCTCTCCAGAATGTCCCTTAAGAGAGGATTCTGCACTAAGTGACTCTAAGCAGTGTGCCCGCAGCCAGCCCACGGGGCCACCACCACGAGGCCCATCAGTCACCTACAGCAGGACCTGCCCCGCTGTCTCCCAGACCTCCAAGCTTCCAGGGGAAGATCTAATTTTTCAATAAAGATAATTCAATTAGGAGGCTCTAATTAGGGAGCTGAAGCCGATTTCCCCACCCCAGCCCTTCCTGGAGCTGTCAGCCTCTGCGCAGAAGCGTCGATGCCCCCCGCTCTGTCTCCTCGCTCCGCTTTCATTTATTTTTTTTCATTCCTAATCATCCTGGTGGAAGAAGGCAGGAAAGGGGGAAGGATGATGAAGGGAGAACAGGGACATTAAAAAAAAAAGAAAAAACTAAAAAAAACACAGCGTGTTGTGTCATTAAAAAGTGCCTTGTATTACCCGGGAGCTCCTCCATCTGCTTTCGGTGGGCATCCCAGGAGGACTTGGCGATTATGAAGGAATTCTCGGAGGCCATTACTGGGACGAGGAAAAAAGGCTTGCTGCAGACAGCTTAATGGACTAATTTGTAACTGTGAGAGCAGGAGAAATGAGTTGTTGGCCACGTTTTAATTTGACAGCGAGTGGCAGAACGAATGCGAAATGTGATGAGTGAGCAGGCGCGCTCGTTTTCGCAGTGCACTTCGCGAGGGCCCCTCGGCTTCCCCAGGGGGACTGTCACTGTTATTTCTGCCTTCCCCACGCGAGCGGGGCCGGCGGGGGCAAAGCAGCGGGGAGGTGCCGGGCTGAGGGCAGCAGGAGGAGGAGAGGCGTGATGGAGCAAACAGGGCTCAGGAGCCAGCTTTGTGCCAGCGCTAGGAAGATGGGAGGGGACGGGCTCAGGAGATTAGCAGTGTGCCTTAACTGTTCGCATGAAGAAGGAGGAAAATGCTTTGGGAAGAGCATTTTTTCTGCGCACAGTGACTTTTTGTTGTCATCGGATGGACGTTCAGCCCCACCTCTTGTGGTCCTCTTGAGCAAAGGGTCACAGACAATAGAGCTCCAGTCTGGGCAGTCTTTTCCAGGAGAAACGGGAGCTCCCAGGTAGGCTCGGGCAGGGGATGTACAGTGCTGCCTCATCCAAAATCTGGTTCCTGCTACATCCACGCAGAGGCTACAGACCCACTGCATCCACAGTCTCCCCGCCACTCAACACCACCTGGCCCTGCCTGTGCTAATTGGGCCTTGCCGTTAATTCAGGCGGTACCTGCTGTGGAGCCTGGCTGCTGCAGAAATGGCCACCCCCCTCCCAAAGCCTGGCAGCCACCCCCCCCGGGCCCAGCCACCCCCAGCCCCTGTCCCTGCTGGACTGAGGCTGCTGCCCGAGGGCAGTGCAGTGCTGCTTTCCCACGTCAGGAGGGCCCTGCTCTGCACCGGTGTTTTGTCAGATGACTTATTCTTTAGCTTGTGATGTTTGAAAATCGATGCTTCCCCACCCAGAGGCTATAAGGCAGTAGCTTGTATGAGCTGGAGGATGGATAAAGAGGCGTAGTTCTGTAGGTGCCTCCTTCGTGCCCATCAGCGCTCGCTGCAGCTCCCCATCAGATGCGGGGCTTTTCCCATGACGTGTTCTTTACTGGAGCTCTCGTGAGGTGAAGAAAGTCCGGCTGGCTGCCACGTTCTCCTCTGGGTTTTCTTCAGTGACCTGTTGTTAAGTTGTGTGATTAAAAAGAGCAAAGCCTAATTCTGCCAGAAAACACGCATGGATTGATAATAGAATAAATTGGTACATATGAGCTGAGGTGATTATTTATGGCTCTCTTCCCAGGCTGCAGTACCAAGGTACACTCATGCCATAAACTGAGTGACAGCTTCTCCCAAGGCAGCAGGGCAGATACCATCTCTCACTTGTGATCAGTTGTAGGGATGGTCTGAGGGAGTTGTGGTGTAGGTTTTGCAAGCTGTCCAGAAGGAAAAGGCTCCCTTCTCTGGGTTCTGGAAATAGAAGAGGAGGAGGAGGACCGGTCCGGTTCTCCATGAGTGCAGGGAAGCCAGCATGGGATGGCAGAGATGTGTGCAGCAGATGCTCCTGCTGTCAAACACTGGAGTGTTCTGGTCCCTCCAGGGCTGGAGAGCAGTGGTGGAGCAAACCCACCCAGTGTGTTCAGGGGTTTGTTATCCTCTGATTTGGGCATCTGCCCTGAGGGGCATTTGGGTGAATATGGCACTACCTGAGCTGGGTTACAAGAACGTGTATTTATTATTGCAGATGACAGGTACGCAACAACCAAAGCCCCTTGATTTTTCGAAGGTTTCTTTACAGATGAATTAACTCTGTTCAAAAACTTCCTGTTATTAACTATAACGATATGTAGCACTGGGCTTTTTTAAATAGGCTGGGAGAAGACAGAAGAAGACAGAAGCGTGCTCTTGATCACGGCCAGGAGAGAGCATGACAAAAAGGAGGGGGATTTTCCCAACCAGAACAAAACATTGGCCTTGTGCCTTCCTAGCTCATTCCGCTTCGGTTCTTGCTTTGGTGTTTCGATAGAGGGTGACAGGCAGAGGACCATTTCAGTGCTCGTGTTCATCTCACCTACTTGCCCATTTCATCTCTATCTCTGAGCAGCGATTTCTAGAAGAGAAAGCTTTGGGATTTCTCCAAGCTGTCACCCAGCCCCAGGATGTGATCGGTCCAAGGCAGCAAGGAAACTATATATAATGAGGACAGAATGTAGATGGCTGTATTTATCAAGAAGACTAAGTGAATGAAACACACGCTACCTCCAGGACTTCTGTTCACACCTCAACCTGTCCCCCTTGCGTTTAAAAACGCAGCCCTGTGGTTTCAGTCCCAAAGGCACCGACACATGAATGGAAGCCAGAATTCCTAGGTAGCGGTGGGCAAGGCTGTTTGCTTCTCCGAGACGTGCTGTCCCGAGTGCCCCTAGCTCTGGGCTGAGTCCTGGCAGCGGGGCTGGCGAGTGGGAATCGGGGCGGGCTGTTTCACCTTGGCAGGTGAAAACTTGCTTTTGAGGTTCATGTAGGCTCTTGAGGATCCTGAGCCGCAGGTCTGTGGTACCTTAAAACACAGCTCTGGCATTGGGCTGTGTCTCAATTCCAGCCGTACTGCAGCTTCCCTGCTCGAGACAGCGCGGCTCCCGCTGCTGCCGCAGCCGCTCCCCCCCTTTACCTTCCAGCTCACTGCGTCTGTTTCTGGAGGCCCCGGGAGGCTTTAACAACCACTAGATTGTTAGTGACAGTCAGACACTTTAACACTTAAAGTAGAAGGTTTGATTTAATCGCAAGGCTGTCATTTATTATTTGTCTGCTGTGTTCCGCTGGGGCGCCCGCTGATCAACTGCCTGCTCCCAGGAGGGCGTTTTTTTTTTTTTTGTTATGTCTAAATCCTCAATACAAATTGCAGCGCTCCTAGATCTCCCAGCGGGACCCATTACCGCCTGTGGGGCATTAAGGATCATTAATAGTGCTGTCAGCAAGCTAGCCAGTTGGTTAGCTTCTCATAAATAGGAAATTAATCCATCTACTTCATTAATAATGCCGAGTGTAGCTATTTTGTTGCACTTGATGTAAGGGGCCTTGTGTTTGTCTGTAATGCGATAAGACAGGACTCCAAATTAGCATTGAATGTCTGATACGGGAGTACAGACTCAATTACTTAGCGGAAAGGTTTTTGTTTTGGTTGGGTTTTTTTTGTTGGTTGTTTTTTTTCCCCAAACGTCTTTAAAGTTCTTGAGCAGCAAGAAAAAACAACAGCCTTGATTTGCTTCATTATTTGTATTTTGCAGGATCTGTTTCCGTGGCTTGCCTCCGCTTTTGAAAAATGAATGGTTGGGGAGGGGAAGCAGTGAGTGAGGCATGGGGACCACACCTGGCAGAAAAGCAAAAGCCGTTAATTACAGGCAGGGCTAACTAGCTGTGCTCATCTTGCCTTCTGTGTTGAGGCTTTGGGGGTTTTGCTTTGCTTTTTCCTGCATCTCTAGTGGAGGAATCATTACAATGCTGACGGGTGTTACATTTCACTTTGGAGGAGGAGGAGCAGTAATAGTATATGTTAAAGGAGAAAATGAGCCGTGATAAGGGCTGTCCAGTCTTTATGAGAAAATCATTTGCCTACCCAGCAAACGCAGAGTCCCTGATGGGTGGTGTTGGAACCACTCTCAGGATACGAAGAATTCTGAATACATTTATCTGTTGCATTTCTAATTAGTTTTACTCGATAATATCTAGGCACCAGAAACAAAATAGAGAGTTACAAAGCAATTATCCACACGAGCACTTCATCCTGTGCTTCTGTGCTGCTCACGTCTTCCTGTGTTTCCTTCCTTCCTATAACTTTCTCATCAGCGTGGGGAAAAAGACAAGGCATTTTTCAGCCTTAATAATTAAAGAAAAGCTTCTCAAAAAAGGAATGGTTTACCTCCTGCCCTCCAAACACTGTGCATTTCCTTTCTTGTACGTCAGCCTTCTCTTCTGAGTTTGTTTCCAGCCGAAGGGGCAGAGGAGGCAGCTGGGATGAGCAGCTCTTGCTGGAGCTCCAGTTGCAGCATGGGAACCGCTCAACACAGGATTTTTGTCCCGAGCTTTGGGAGCCTTTGCTGGCAGCCTCCTTCACAACACTTTAAGAATTTGCTTTTACTGGCTTTCTAGCTGTATGCTGTTAAGTAACATGTGGAGGAGAGATTATAAACATATAAACATATCAGGTCCTAGCCTATGTCTGGGGCTCCGAGGCACCGCCACAACATAAATAACAATCATTATAACTAATTACTGTTTGGGCATTGGGGAGGGAGAGCACTTGTATTTATTTTTATAATGGGAAGCAAATAAATTTCTGAAATATCAAGAGGAGGGAGTAAAGAGCTTCTACAAAGTGATGAGATAAATAGATTTGGAAACATTCCAGCTCTCAGAAGCCAGTAGCCTGGGATGGATGGGTTTTGTTGACAAACTCTTTGAGCCATGTGAGCTGTGCTGTATTTATTTACATCATTCCTGAAGGAAAGTGCATTATCTAAATGTGATGTGTGACCACAGAAGTACCGTGCAGAAACGGGAAGGATCCCAGTATTCCGAGGAGGTGCAGGCAAGGGTTTTGGGGATTTCCACTCCAGGCAGTGGAGACACTTGCATTGTCTGTGTTAGATGTGTGTTGCATGACAGTGCCATCTGGGAATTGGTCCTAAAGGGCAAAATATACAAAGAAATGCAGGACACAGACCTAATAACCTAATAAGCTCACTATGGGCGCCCTCAAACTTTGCAAATACTCATCCAAATTCCAATGCTGGTTCTGAATTTCACAATTGCCCCCTAGGGCAAGCAAGAACAAAAGGATAAAACCAAACAGCTTTGAATGTAGAGTTGCGGTGAAGGAGAAGGCAGTGGTCCGTGTTGAAAATTCATATAGGGATTGTGCAGGTTGGCTCTGTTTCCAGAGGTTGTTTTTTAACAGCTGCCTTTTCCTGTTTGGAGCTGTTTTGCAGTGTACAGTGAGTAGCAATCACAGCAAACTGCCATGTCCCTCACCTGGGTATTATTAGAGACAGTGGTGCCGAGAATCCAGTGGCCGTAAAAAGCCCAGCTGCAGCCAAAATCCTAATGCACTTCCAATTCCCAGTGCATTAAGCTTGGAGGAGTCTGCTGTGTATTATCCCAGGCTCTGTCCAGTTTCTCTAGAGGTTTTCTGGTGCTAAAATCTTTGCAAGCATTTTTGTCAAATGCTTAAATGCTTTAAAACTTAACCTCATTACGCTCCGGTCTATTTCTGTAGCGAAGGAGAAGGGAGCATGGGAAGGATCTCTTCCCTGAAAATAAAAAGTCCAGCCAACATGTTAGATGCTTTGGAGGTTCTTTTAATGTAAACTACAGGAAAGGACTTTGGCAATGTGTTGAAACTGTTAGATTAAAGCTTTCCCCTCCATCGCCCCCCATTCTGCCATTAAAGACCAATGCTGCTGTAAACAATTTATGGCTTTCTTAAAGGAAGTCAGATAATCCTGGCTGATTTGTGGCCATTCCTTTATTGCCTTGCCAAACTCTGCTTTGTCATTTCTGGTTGGAGGAGAAAGCACACACAGCCACATATGTTCAAGTTTCTGACCTCATTTTGACTGTTATGAGAGAGTGAGCACATGTGTCTTTGGAAAAAAAATAATAATAAAAGAAAGTCTGGAGTAAAAGAAGAATAATTTCCCTGGTAATTATGTTTTTTAAGAAATATGGGGTGTAAAATACACCATTAATGATTTTACAATCACTTGGCCAGTCAGGCAGGAGAGCTGGCTGACCCAGCCTAGCAGAGAGCACCGCTCCGCATTAGTGTCAGAATGGATGTTTAGTCGTGTGCAGCCATGGTGAAATTGGAAGTGGAAAGGGGCCAATGCCTCTTTCAGAGCGAGGGGAATGAAAAACCCTCTCTCTTGTTTAACAAATCTCTCCAGGGATGATGAAAATGGCTCTCTTTGGCATCCATCTCCTGCTTAGTTCTAGATCAGTACATGCGGTAGGAAGACGTGTTCTGCGTAGGTATGTCATGGCTTCAGAGAAATTAGGGAAATAAAAGGGGCATGTTTCTCTGCGGCTCTCCTCCTCCTGGCGTTCTGAGTAGTCACCACGTTCCTGATCAGTGAATATTGCTATGAGCAGAGCTGTGGTGGTGCATCTGGTGGCGGTGACCTGGCACACTTCACACTTAGACCTGCTTTGCAGCAGTGGGTATGCACTGCCCGTGTCTGTTTGGCCTGGTGTGGAGATACAGCCTAGCTGGAGATGAAACTCTTTCACTTTTAGAATGGCACTGTTGTGTCAGTGGTAAAAAGGTAGGGATTTAAAAAAATAATAAAAATGAAGGACCAAACACCAGAACAAATATGATTTTATCAGTTAAAATCCTGTCATTGGATCAGCGTGTTCCTTTCTTAGGAAGCATTCTCTTGTCAGCGGAAGCTGTCTCTGTCCTCAGCAAATGGGAGTTGGAGAACACATGCTGGGTCACTTCATCCGACAAGACAGTGTTTTCTGTTTCACTACATTTGCTCGTACTTGTCCACCATTTAAGCCTTAATTGTACCGAGTAACAGTTTTCTTCTGCCCCCCCTCCCCCCCCCTTAGGTAACAAGCCCAGTAGTGGTCTTGTTCAACAAGACAGATCTTTTGCATGCAGTCTGTTTCTCACTTAAACTAGAGGCCATTTCTTACTCACTATGGCACTATGAGATAATGTATAACAGAAACTGTAGTTTTATGTTAATTTCTACTTGCACAGGCAGGGCAGCATCGGGTGGCTTGAGCCTAAGTACTGATAAGACCACCTGACCCCAAACTGTCCTGTTCTTGATTTCTTCTTGTCTTGCTTCCATCATCCATGCACTTGAAATGAACATCCCACCTTAGTTGTCACTCCACAAAACTGTACTTATAGCCACAGGTTATAGAGAGGGATTTGTGATTGCCTGCAGAGCAGATCATCATCTGTGGAGATGGTTTTGCATCGGCTGGAAGCAATGCAAGCATGGCACTATTCAGCAGCTGATTTTTAAAGCACGGAACTTCTTCCTCAGTTGTGAAGTATTCCACAGGTATTAATAAAGTAGTAAGTCTCTTATTTCTGGTGTTATCTGTGTGAGCATTGCCAAGAAACAATGACACAAGTGAGATGCAGAGATTAAGTTTGGAGGAGTATCCTCTGAAACACCCAGTGCAAAAGCTGTTGAGCATTCAGTACTGCTGTGACTGTAAGAGAGCTTGTAAATGCTCAGCTCCTCTGAAAATCGGGCCAGAGAGATTTGAAGAAGTATATCCAGAAATTCAGGGACACCAAATTGCTTTGCCTTTTTTTTTCTTGGAAATTGTGATCAAAGATTTGTGTCCAGCATCGTGGCCAGTCTTTGCTGGAACCAAACCTTCCACTTCCAAGAATCTGCATTCTTGGAATTTTCTAAAGAGCAAGAGTATTGGGTCTTGTACCGTAATAGTGAATTACTTCAATTCCTTCAGGAAAAGAACTCAATTCCAAACATGGTGGGGTTTTGACAAGCTGGGATTGAGGGAGTTCTGCTTTACGTTGTTCAGAAGTGGCTGCGATGGAGAAGGCACACACTGCTGGTAGTGCCACTTGCATACCAGCTGCATTTTTCTTCTTTTCTGTCCCACCCAACAGTGCATGAATCAGCAGACTAGACTGGAGATGATTCTAAAATGTCATTTGACAAACCGTTAAAAACTCTCCTGAATGGAGCATCATCCTTGATTGCAGTGGGGTTGCGACGATTATGCTAAGAAACGGCATTCGATGCAGAACAAAGTGTTGCCACAGCAATAACTTCCAACATCCAGCTCTAACAATAAGTCATCCCGGATCCTCACCACAGAGGGCTGGGCTCTTTGTGTCAGTGAGAATGAGAACCGTGAGCCTGCAGCCCCAGCTGGCTGAAGCAGGAGCCATGGCACCTCAGCATGGCTGAGTCACATCTCCAGCATGCTGCGGCCGCGCTCCCCAAAGGCGCTGTCGGATGGAGACAGCAGCTCTCAGCAGGCAGCCAGCAGGACTTGTGTCCCAGGGGAACCAGATCCAGGAGGGAGAGCTGCACTGAGCTGTGCCACGCTGCAGCACTCACTGCAGACACCTCCGGTGGGTTCTGCAAGTGTGCACTCCCAGGTGGAACCTTCCTCCAGCTTCACCATTGTGTTAGGTCTGCATAAGGCTGGGGAAAGAAATATGCCTTCATGGTTTTTAAAAGTCACCAGTACATGAACTAAGCCTTCCAAAACTCCTGTAGCATCTGTGGGTTCTTACTGGTTTCCTCATCAGTACAACGCTGGGGAATAAGCAAGGGTTGCTGCGATGCATTCTGCCACACGAGGCGTGCGGCCCTGTGAGGGTGAGGCCTCGACCTCAGGATTTCCTGGGCCCGGGTTCTGTGGTCAACCCACCAAGATCAGCGGCACTCCCGTGAGACATCTTTCCACTACAGCAAGAGCATTTGCAGGCTTTTTTTCTTTTTTCGTGTTGGTTTTTTTTTTTTTTTTTTCCAGTAGTTGCATAATAAAGTGACTGTTGTTATAGATTATTAGCAATAAATGCATCACTCCTTGAAGTATATATTCTTCATTAGCCTCTTCCTAGCACTCCCAATTTCTCCCACTAATTCTTTCCTTCATAAATTTTAGAAGACAATGTATGTGTGCCTACAGTGGTGAAAATAGCCATTAATGACACACGTGTGCCATTTTTCTGTCTGTTTTTGAAAAATATATTGCATTTAGAACAAGTGATTTTTGGTTGTTAGAAGGGCGGGCTTCTTTTGCTTTTCAAATCATAATCAATAGCAATTGCAGAAGAGCCCACAGGTCTCTCTGGAATTGTAAGCTAGGGAAGCCTGGATAGGTTTTTGAGGTATGATTCATTTATATCTGATGATGGTTTAACTGAAATGATAAAGGGATTTTCCTTATCACTCTGTGTTTTGGTGATGATGTTCCACTTCTTCACTGGCTTATATCTGCCGTTCCCCACTACACGGAAAAGAAAAACAGTCACGGAGACACCAGCACATCGTTTTCTTCGACAGTTTATTTCAGCGTCGGGGCAGTTGTTAGATCTTTCAAAATGTGCAGTGTGAAGTGGGAGCAGACAAAGCAAGCGGCCGGTGCCTTCCCCAGCAGTGTGTAGCAGAGCTATTGCACTGCTGTGGGCCCTCTACCCGTGTCTGCATCCACAGCCCGCTGCTGAACCCTGTTCCCCTCATTTAGGTTTGACAATACTGAACAATCCCACACTTTGACTTTTTTATTGACACTGTAGCTTGATCAAGCTTGTGACATTCAGCTGGATGTGAAATGCTGCCATTAGGCTTCAGTAGCGTGTGGGTTTTTGATGTGAAATCATCTCTATTTTTAATCCTACCCCTTCCTACTTTTTCCTAATCTTTGAATATTTATCCCATGCGCTCGTGTGGCGGTCAGGTCCCTGGGCGCAGCTCGGAAGCCCTGGTTCCCTGCAGAGCCAGCCCTCTGTGGCCGCGGTGCGAGCCAGCCCCATCTGGCTGATTTATGAGCGGCACTAATGGCCCCCCAGGGGACCCCGTCGCGCTCCCCTCCAGGCTGTGACACAGGCCTCCAGGGGAGGCGGCGGCCATTCTGGGAGGAAGCTGGGGAGGAGCAGGGCGGCGGGAGCAGGGAAGCAGGGGCTGTCTCTGGGGGACACAAGAATTACAGTCCCACCGCCCCCATCATTCTGCCTCTCGTGATCTCTGAGCAAATGTCCTTGCGTCGTCAGGTCAGGAGTCCGCACGAATAAATTCGTGGGGCATGTTATTCCTCTCCCATGTGTAATGTCTACCCAGTCGATAAATAATTATTAAGCAATTATGTCAGAGCTGCGCTCTCGGAAAATTCAAACTTTAGTTTCAAGAAAATGAATTCATCCAGTAAAAAACACCTTTGTGCAATAAAGACCGGAGAAAGTAAAATGAGATTGCGGTCTTTCTTTCCCCAGGCTTGGATATTGCTTTATCAATACGGTTCTGTCAATAAGCTGTGAACAAACGCGGGCCTTGTCAGATTTACTAACTAATCACAGAAAAGTGTTGGCAAGGCTTAAAGGATTGAGTGACCAGACACAGTAACTCATTTTAAGCGTTCCTGCTTGCTGCATTTTTTTCCTTTCCTTCCCACTCGCACCGTGCTCCCTTTGGCAGTGGGGACAGCGTGTATCTTCCCCGGGGACCCTCAGCCACGCAGGAAGGAAAGATGTGCACGTTGCACAGATTTTGTTTCCTTGTGTGTCCAACCACAGAAACATGCAGATACAGCAATGATGTCATTCGTTTAGTGCACCCAGATCTTCTCTAACCGTGTGCATGTGGTGCACTGTGCTGTGTCTCGGCACGCTGCGCAGTAATTTTTAATTGAAGGGACTCCCCTGGCTCTGTTGGCACCACAGGGGTGTTCACCATCGGCTTTAGCAGAACTGTTCCTTTGGTCGCTTGATAACAGGTTTTCCTTTAACTGAAAAGATGAAACGAGAACATAGGAAATGCTTTTTTTTCTCTCTCCATAATTTCTGTCGTGGATTCCTCTGTTATTGCTGTTCGTTCCCTGCTGGCGGCTGCCATCTGTAGCAGCTTTTCTTCTGCCAGAACGATTGGCAGCAGCTCCCCTGGTGCCCACGTCGTCCTGCCTGCACCTCCTGGCAGCAGCTAGCTGCGTCGCTCAGGGCAGAGCCGTGCTGCTGGGGCCGAGGGGTCCGCTGCCCTCCTGGGTGCCTGCAGCCAGAGCATACATCCTTGTGCACCAGAGATGTTTGTGTGCAGACTTTTTAGTCCGTTCCAAGCGTGCATTCTGGGTTCCTGATGCCAGAAACTCTGCATCGCCTTGAGCTAAGTCCAAGCAGTGGCACCTCATAACTCAGCATGGCAGTGGGTGAGCCCTGGCAGCAGGAGGATGCGCAGTGTTATCACGGCTGCCAGAAATAGCCATGGTGTGCTGGCTCGAATGAGCAGGGCAAGCAGGAGGGATGTGAGACACAGGGAGGCTTGGTGCTTCCCTGGCTTTCCCCTCATGCAGCGCCAGCAGTGTCAGGCCTGGATGCGCTCACATCAGCCTCACACTGGTGTACAGCCTCCTGATGGAACAGGCCTCATCCTGCCCCCAGCACTTCACCGGCCTCCCCTCTGGCCGTGCCTCATGGCCAGGCCTCTCTGCTTGCCTCTCTGGCAGCCCTGCTGCCCGCTGGCACCTCGTAGAGGTCAGCAGAGCTGGCAGAGTAGCATTCCCACAAAGGCCGCGTCGGTGCGAGAGCCGTGTCGGTGGCTCGGGCTCCGCTGGAAGGCCTGGGAGCCTCTCTCTCCCCCAGCTGTCAAGGAAACTCGAGGAGGCATTCAAATGAGAGACACATGGATGTTTATAATTCACAGTTTTGCCATTGTTGTCACCAGAGATTTGTTCTTCCTGCTTGGTGAGGGGAAAAAAGGAAGGATAAAATTGGTACCATAACACGGCCAGACATAACTTGTTTGAAAGATGGGCCTCCAATTATTTACTTAAGGAAATAGTGGGAGATTTATTAATAACCTCTGGCGACTTAAATAGCTCTAGTGATTTCCATGTGTGACCCGAGGCCTCAGCCTTCCTGGCTGATTAGACACGAACCTCAGCTAAGGAGCTGACCTGCTCGGTTTCAAGTGCTCTGCTGGGGAACTCCCAGATGTGCGGCCGAGGAAAAACAACGTCTGTCAGAGCCATTACCGAGCACGGCGCTGCAGCAGATTTAATCTTGCCTCTGATTTCAGAGGAAGCGGTGTGGTAGGAGGGCCGAAGCAGTAATGAACTCCTAACACAAAAAACTATTCTCTCCCGTGCATCTGAGAGCAAGCAAAAGTACTCATCGATCACTGCCTGCACCAGCCGGTCTCCACCACTGTTTGTGGATATGTCACTTTCTTTGTCTTGACAAAAAAGGATCCTTTTTTTTTTTAAAAAAAAAAAAGTAAAATCCAGAATACTGTTGTTTTCTCCAGCCATGTCAGCACACGTATCAGTGCTTCCTGGGGCTGGTATCCAGATTGCTGCTGGATAGTTTGGCCAGCTGCTGCCTATGTCACATAGCTGGTGACCCTGACATATCTCTCTTAGGCTTTACTTCACCACAGCAGGATCTGCTCCTTCTCTGTTTTGGCCTTGACAGAAGTTGTCGTAAGTTGGAAACAAAACCTTCCTTAAAAGTCGCCAAAGAGCCCTCTTCCTGCCTTCCCATTGCCTCTCCATAGACAGGAGAAAAGTATGCTGCCAGGGGATGGGAAACAAAGTGGGGAGGTGGGGAACACCATCACCGCTTGGACTTTTCTGGGTTCACTGCACTCATTTTGGATACTTTGGAGCTCAGTGTGGGTAATTTGTCATAGTTTATTAGTAGATTGCAACTGATGGGCATGAGTCTAAATGTTGTTGCTGTCACTTATGGAATTTCCGTGGGACTAAAAGACAAAAAGCACATTATGGAAAGACAACAGAACCAGAAAGGGCTGGAACTGCAGCACATTACCATAGCTCTGATTGAAGTTAAGGACGTGTTCAATTCCCGAATGGCTGTGCTGGTATCTGACCTGAAAACAACGAAGTCTGATGTAATAAACGGAAGAAAAAAAAAACACTGAAAAATAATTTGGATCTACTCAAAAAACATGGCAATAGTATGGAACTTGTTGCTGTGTTAGCATTCATCTTGATGACTGCATTCAAAATGGCATCAAAGCTCAGATCTTCCTCATGCCTTCTTTCAGTTACCACTAATAGAAACAAAAGTGTTTGCTGCCTATAGGTGGTACCTATGAAAAGTTTCAAAAGTTTGCCCTGGGTGAACAGTTGTTTTTTTTTTAAACCAGTGGAAATTTGCAGCTAGACAGGATGTTATTGGGAATTTAGGCTGGCTAATTAATGAGACGTCTCCAGGACAGTTAAACAAGGAATTTTACTTTTGATGTTTTCATTATATCTTGTGACAAACTCATACAGATTAATTCCAAATCTCTGTCATGCTCTGTAATGGAGATATTAAGCCAAGGAACTTGATGCAGAGCACGTGCTATTTTGGGGCTCAGAGAAGATGTAATTAAGTTACATCTGGGTGCTCGTGGTCTGGGGCTCAGTTGTGGCTAGTAAGTAGATTTGACCCATATCCCTGAATAGCGTGGGTCTCAGAAAGTGTTTTGTTTTTTCAGGGGGAGGAGGAGGTATAGTTTTTAAATGAGCTCTTTCTCTCTGCTTTACCACAGCCTTTGGGGGATGAGGGAATGCATTTAGATCACATTTTTAAGCTTCACAGTGCTAGAAATTTATCATTTTCTGTTTCATCGAACAAAAAGATTCTCACAGAATTACCCTTAGAGATGGGCTCCAGGAAAAGCACCGACTATCATAAGACTTAAGAATTGCACTGTAAATAAGTCTGGGAAGGAGCTCCGGAGCCCAGAGTTATGTCCCTGTAAGTCTGCACTCTACTGAGGCAAACCCCTCCTGCATAAAATGCTGCAGTGATTCTGCTTTAGCAAGGCGCTGGGACACAGTGTTGTTTAAATGACTTGAAGGAATATGAGTTAAGTAACTGCTGAATGTGTTCAGCTGTTTCATCAAAATTTGATTGAAAGAGTAAAACAATAGTAGTACAGCTGCATTATACCAGTAGGAGTAAACAATTCACTCTGTTACGTTTTAATATCTTGTTTGGAGCTCTTTTTTAAATGGGGGTGGCAAGAAGCCTGAGATATTTTGTTTGTCATCGAAGTGATTGCTCAGGCTTGTTCCTTATTGAAGGTCACAGAAAACTTTTCAAGATGTGAAGAAAGCAGCGTTCCACACGTTCCCAAATTCTCTGCTTTGCAATGAATTTTAGAGCTGTGTTCGGATCCAAACGGCCCAAAGACCATAGGAAGTAGAGCTGGGGTCAGCCTGTCCGGCCCCGAAATGCCTGTGCTAGCAGCACTCAGCAGGAGGTGCTTGGGAGGGATGCAAGAAGCAGGCGCGCGCAGGGCGAGCCTTATCCAGCCCACGTCTGGCCGTCCCCAGCTTCGGAACTTCCTGAGCCAGAGGTCGTATCCAGACCGTTGTGTTTAATTGCCGCCGGTGGACTTATCCCCCGTGAATTTGTCTAATCTTTTTTGAACTCATTTATATTTTTGGCCTCCGCAACATCCTGTGGTAGTGAATTCCACCATTTAATGACATGTCATGTGGAAAAACTGCTTCCTTGGGCTCGCCGTAAAAAGTTTACGGGTCTCGTTCAGCACAACTGATTTCAGTTCAAGTGGAGCATCGAAACGAAGTACTTCTGTGAGCTGAGGTCTTGACTCAAAGCTCGCTGATGTCAGGAAGAAACCGTGTTATTTTTTGCCGAATTAAAAGCATGTTTAGTCTCCAGACTTGTTTTATGCTAGCAACATATTTTTCTGTCACTCAGGCAAATTATGTGAAAGAATTTGGTCATACCACTCAGAGGATGGATTTGTGGCTCTTGCAGTTAATTCCGTTTGCAGTTATTGATGGTGTTAGTAGTAAAAACCCACTAATACTCAGCCTAGGAGCAGAGTGATAGCCAACATATGGCACTATGTGAAGGCCCTGAGTTTCCTCAAAATTTCATTGACAGCAAAAAGCATTCGTGCTGCAAGTAGCGGTGTTACTGGGAGCAGAGTGTACTTGCTTTCTTTTGACCCCTTCAGACAAGCACAGTGGTTGGCTTGCTGCAGTCCTCACTGACGTTTCAAGATTTCCATCAACCAGGATCTGGCCCAGGAGGAACTTGGGGGCTGGCACTGAAAGTAACCAAAGTAACGGAGCAACCCAAAGCGCAAAGTTAGCTCCTCCTCCGGTGCGATGGCAGCGAGGCAGGGGCTGGAGGGAGCAAGAGCATGCTGTGATGTGGCCAGCACGCAGAAGTGGGGCAAAATGGCAAGATTTCAGCATGCAGCCCTTACAAAAAGGCCGCTGCCATGGCTCCTTCAGGAAAAAACCCTACGCGTCTTTCCAGAGATGTTTCTTAAATGTTGCGCCTCCTGGTCTCCTCTCTCCTCATGGTGGAAGTTGTGCCTGCTGCTGCAGGGGCTTCGTGCAGGTGAGGGCAAGGGTGTTTGTATCTAGGCATCTAGGGAAGCCACCGCCAGGCCTGGAGACGTGCTCGTGTGGGCACCCAAAGCTAAGCACCAACATCCATTTCTGCGTTTTCAATTTGTCTTGATTTTCAGAGCTCCTTACCTCGTATTGACTTCGGTATCTAATGACCCAATTCATCAAGTAGTTTAAGCATGTAGCTAATTTTAATCAAGTGCATAATCCCACATTTAGTCAGGCACACGTTTAAGTATCTCCCCGAATGAAAAATGGGTATAAAGCCTAATTTAAAGCCAGTCCTTGCTTGAATACGTTGCCTTAGTTCTTTGTAAGGAAAATGAGGAAAAGGAGCAGTGGTGTAAGGAGGTGCTCCCAGCAGCCTCAGGTCTGGGTGCAGTGCCAGCAATGGGCAGCGAGCACGTCCCCTCCGAGCACGGTCTGTGCCGAGCAGTGGCCGCTCTCCGCCGAGCTCCTCCGCACCCGCTGACCCTCGCCTCCCCGACTTCCATTCCCCTCACCTAACAATGACAAATGGAGTTATAATATTGGTTGTTGAACCATAAGCTGTAGATAAATGCGCTTCTGAGAACCACCATTAAGTCCCTAAATGGATTATATATATTTGGTTTAGAAACCTAATATTTAATATTAGTGTACTCTCCAGCGGTTGGCTTTATTTCTCTTGATAATCTATTCCCACTCCATTTCCTTTTAGATTTCTAACCTCATTAAACCTTTCATATCACAGTTATTTTCTGTTCTAAACAAAATTAAAGACACACCATCCCCAGGTTTTAAGACTCTAATTTTACTCCCGAACTGGAGAAAACACGGAGATAAACATTCTTTTCAGTGATGAATTTTAAAACCGCTTTACGAGTCAGCTGGAATTGCTAACCATATTGAGGACTGTAAAAGTCTGTGAAAGGCAGCATAATAAATGATGCTTGAAATGGCATTTGTTGTATGGGAGCTGAGATGCTTGCATGGTATCTTTCCCTTCTTGGTTTTGTGCAAAATGTGAGGATGTATCTCACGTCGTACGGTACCTTAAGAATTTATAACGTTTCGTTTCTGGTCTGATTGTCTGCGAAGAATCTCAGTTACCAGCAGGGGTTCCTTAAATTCACATGGCCGGGAGAAAGCGCTATCTGTGTAATACTCTGCTCCCAGTGTGCGCATTAAACTGGTTTTTCTTGATCGAGGACACATTTCTTCCTTATCATCAGGCACTTGGGCACATTGCTTGTTCTGATATATATAAGTATTGCACTCTGCCTTGCTAGACATGGTAAAATTGTGTTTGACCATTCTTCTTGTTACACAATACCCTGGCCCCTACAGTGGCTGCTTTAAGAAAAAACACAATATGTGCGGTGGTGAAAAGAAGTCTGCAGGCTGGAAGAAGCTCAAATATATATATATATATATTTGCCCAAATCCACTCATCTTTCCACATTTTCATGTAGAGCCTATATTATTTCTGCTAATTATCAGATATATTTGTAATTAAATCAGGGCTGTACACTTCATAGCCCATCTGCTGCTCCTCTCTCCTCTTCCAGCAGAGCCCTGTGGCTGAGCCATGGCATCACACCGCTGTGTGGCATTGCCATTGCAGGGCAGAGTGGGCTGCAGGCAGAACAGGTTTCCATTCAAAGAAAAACTTATCAGCAATGCTGCAATATGTGTTTTGCAGGTGAAGGGGAATATTTCTATGAAGCACCTAAATAAAGTTCCTCCTTGTCTTAACTGGGAAGTCTCCATTGCCAGCCTCTTGTTCTTGGTGGTTGCAGTAGCAGTTCACATACTTCTGTTACCTCTAATTTCAGTACTGAGACCTGCAGTTTGAATAACAAGTTAGCATTTCGCATCCTGAAAAGTCCGAGCTTCCCTTCACCTTGTGGCAGGAGAGATGCTGCTATTTTCCATCCCGATGCAGCAAGCAGGGAGGAGCGGGGCAGGAGCTGGGAACCCAGGGCGCTGGTGCTGCACATGAATAGCCAGGATTACCGCTGGCGGATCCTGGCTCCCCGTCCTTTGCTCATCTGCTAGTCTTTAGGTGAGAGCTAACATTTTAGGGATTTAAAATGGCGAGGCAGGGGGCTCAGCAATTTGCAGAAGCTCTCCCCATGCCACAGGAGCAGGCCCTGTGACAATAGGCATTTGTTTGACAAGGGAAAAATGATAGGGGAAATTGGCTGAGCAGTTTCTGATCACTGAAGTCCCTGCTGATAGCTTTGTGCTACTCTTGTTCAAATTCACAGTAAGAAACAGCATGGTGCTAATCGCTGCGAAGTTCTGGGAGAAGGCCGGTCAGCAGGGTGCTTCCATGGAGAGTGATGTGCTGAAATGATAGGGAAATTGGTCTCCATCCTGACCCTTTCCCTCTGCTATCCAGTCGCGTGGAGAGCTTAACAATGACCAGAAGCTTGCCTGGCAAACCGTGACCAGCAGTTTTGCAAATTTACATTTGTTTTCAAGGGTTCAGCATCATTGTCTTTAATAGGATGCTCTTGTTTGGGACTTAGTTGTGGGTGTTTATGAGGTGTCTACATTTATGTTCTCCTTCTGTTTTCCTCCGCCGTACATAATGTCAATTTGATGAGGACAACATCCTTCAGCGCACCGTGTTGCAAGAGGACTCGTTATTACCACACGTCTATTTTAAGCCAGTTTCCATCAGGTTTATTACACCCTGTGAATTCATTATCTTTCTGCTCACCTGCGTTAGCTGCACACGGCAGCGTTACCATCCTCTCTTCTAAGGGCAGGGGCAGGGGGCTGAGCTCTCCGGTTCGGGTTGTAACGGCTGCTTATTTCATACACTTTTATATTCACCCACCCATAGCAACCAGCACCTTAAGAGTCGTCTCCATTATATCCATTCTGTTCTCCACTGCCAAACAGATCGATGTGGCCCTGACAGCCTGAGACTGTGCAAGTGCGGGAATCCCGAGGAATCAATGGCACGCAGGTGCAGCGCAGGGGATGAGTGGCGTTCCCCCGGGAGAAGTGCCTGGCCATCCTGGCCCCTGATCAGCAGCTTCCTTCCCATTTCCCATTTCGGAAATAGAGCAGCAAGCTCAAAATCTTCCCACGTCTGAGCAGAGTGGAGAGCCCCGCGCAAAGTTACAGTTCACTTTGTGCTGACTGATGGGAAGACGTGGCAGTGGCCGTTTCTTCCTGGTGAGTGCTGGGCTCCCCCCATGTAGGAGCACTGCTGCAGGGGCACGGGCACTTCCAGGAGATTGCTCTGGTTGCTCTCTGCTTGCTGTGGGGTCAGGGACTGCTGCGAGGTGGGGCACGCCGCAGTGTTGGGAAGATGCTGATCGGCTTATGTAGGGAGAAATTGGTCCTCCTGTTTGCGTGGCACCGTTACTAAATTGACACCAGGCTTTTCCATTTGTTTGAGTCTGGATTAGAGCAATTTAAACAGATGTTTGATGTCTTGCCCTAGGTGGGAGAGTTGCAGATAGCAAATCAGTTCCATAGCAGTTGTGCCTCGGCCTGTTTGCAGTTTTTTGGAACCCTGAAAATGCTGGAGATTGAAGCAGGAGAAGGCACTGAAAGCCTTTAAAATAAAAGGTCTTGGGCAGGTTTCAGGTTTTCAGGAGGACCAGGTGAGCAGGAGTGCATCCCCTCTGTTGTGCAATGAAGGAGACAAAGGTTTTCCTGAGGTTGGTACTTCCCACCGATGTTAAATTTACTCCTAGGAGTTGAGATGGGACAACTACATAAATCATCAGGATGAAAGAGACAGATCCTTATGATCACAAAATAGTGATAATTCTATGCTGTAATGTTAACAAGCTTGAGTTTTTCAGGCTTGCCAGATGCAACCCCCCTGTTGTCTTTAGTAGACACTACCATATGTGTTGGGGTCCAGGATCAGGCATTTTTTCAATTTCCCCCAATGGAAGATACTCCTTTGTATGGAGAAGATCTGCAAGTAGGTCAAAATAAAAAGTTTTCCATCAAAGGAGCAAGTTTCCTTCCCTTTGAGCTCACTGGTGCTTTCAGAAGCTCTCCTCACTGCCGTCCAGCACGCCAAGCCAGTGGCGGGTTCCTGTGTCTGAGTGTGCGGAGCTGCTCAGCACGCCTCGCGCTGACTCGCGGGTTGGGAGCAGATGTTGGCTCCATGACAGCTCTGTGTCAGCAATGTGTTTTGATAAGAACAGACCATTCCCAGCTGGTTTCTGAAGAGTTTTTCTCTTTTCTTCTGGTTTCCTCCTGTCGTGCTTCGAGCCCCCCTTCATCATGCTTGGAGCACACAATCTGAAAGGATGTGCCCAGCTCTTTTCTTGATGCTGTTTTATTTTCTGCATCATTCGTATTTCAAAGCTTTTTTTAAAAAGTTGCTCTTCACGTGGTTTGGAATCCCCCAGTTTCGGCTTTTCCCTCACTAGCAAATTTCCGCAGAAGAACAGTCTGCGTTTTTTTCAGCCTGGCAAAAGCACAGAGAGATGTAATCCCTGCTCAATGTATCTGTGCCACCAGAAACCCACAAAAAAGCCAGATGTAACAGTTAGATCCGTGCTGGGGGCCCTGGTCAGCAGCCCAGGGCTGAGCTCCGGTACTGCTCACCTGGGAGCGCTGCGGGGATGGGCACAGCTGTGCCCGATGAGAACCACGTACTGCTCCGTCTGTCAGTTCGTACCGACCTCCAAGGAAGGACTCAAAGAGGCAGAAGCATGTGGTGTCTCTGCAGATTAAATGTGGGAACTCAAGTTCACCCACCGCTCTTCTCATCTCCCACCAGATTCAGCGTTAGATTAGTGTTAGCAGAGTGCTGAATGAGTTGGGATAATTTTCTGCTCCACCTCCGCCTTCATACATCTGCTTACCTGGTTGGTTGTGGTTGAAATATCTTGCAGTCCTTATTTTAAATACATAAGACATTCCTTGCTAGCAGGCAGGAGCTCTCTGTTCATAGAGGATGCTTCAGGAACAGACTCAGTGAGCCACTAACCAGCTTCCAGGCGATCTACTGAGGCAGCGTGTGGCTGCAAACTAGTTACTTGACCTCTTTATACCATAAATCTGCCCATCTATAAAAAGGGGAAGAAAGCAGCTCCCGACAAGCTGTGTCTGCTGTGTTCTGTGTAGCTGCAAGCACAAGTCATTCCTTCACCAGGAGCTGAGACGTGGCAGTTTGCTCACCTACCTTCCCCTGCAGCCTTGAACTCCCCGCAGCAGTTCCCAGGCGAGCAGCAGGTCTGGGGACTGCGCTGTAATGGGAAACCTCCATTTCCCTTTTAACCAGGACTTCAACCCTGCAAAACAATCAGCCCTCCCCTTCCCGGGGAGAGGCCGCGGTATCTAATCAGGTTTCACTCCTTTGTTGTATCTATTGATCCTCAGCACTGTAAGATGCAAATTGCCATGCCTGACAGGATTCAGGGTGTTTTATCATCAATGGAGAGTAATTATCCTTGGCTGCACCAATATTGGATTGTTAAGCCCCAGGATAATGCACAAGGTAAAGACATTTAGAAGGCAGTCCACCTTGGGGATTTGTGTAAATGTGATGGATAGAGTGAGAGAAGGATAGCTGAATTACAGCCTGCAGGGACTGACAGCTGCATGGGGGTGTAGCCTTGGTAATCCTTGCGGCAGAGATAGCACTGCACTTGGTATTGAGACACAAAGTGCGTCTAAAGCTCTAAGGTTCCCTTTCTGTTTAATCCTTGTAATGTGTATTTGCTGAGGAAGAAAACATATGCAGGATTTTGAGTGGATGCTGCGCGTTTGCAGGACCAGCCAAGTGACTTCTTCCGTTCATTTATTTATCCAGCCATAAGTCAAGCTTTCAGTGTAAGCATATTTTAGAGGCACGAGGGTTTGGGGTGCTTATTTCTTTGTCTGTGGATTCCAGTTCGATACTAAAAGCAGAATTATAAATGAGTAAGTAGGAGATACGTTTCTTTTTTGAATGTATCTGGTTAACCATTGCATATTCTACAGTATAAAGCAGTTAAGCTGTCTTAGCCACGGGGAGGAAATGAATGTCAGCAGAGATGCCATGTTAGCTGGTAATCCTCCACTGATAGCGGCAAACCCGAAAGTAGGTTCATGGAAGAAAATCTCTTTTTCCAGAGTTATCCACATGAGCTGAGTCTTACGCACCCGTCACTTCCCTCTTTAAATCGGCCCTTTTCTGCTGTTGCAAAATAAATAAGGCAGAGATGCAAGAAGCAGAAGGAGTGTTGGTGCCATAGAACTCCTGCCGAGATGAACACTAGAGGTGGTTCCCAAAGGCCGTCGGGCTCCGGGTACGGCACTCACCTGGCGAGCTGTGACTTCTGCTGATGTTTTTTAATGTCCTCAGTCGCAATTCTCTCTTGTCAAGCAGCTCCTTGTGTTTGACCGAGGCCGTGGCTGAGACCGGCCAACTTGCTTGGCATGCAGAGTGTGCTTTGCTTCTCTCGAAGCCGCTAAGGACACCGAGGAGCGAATGCCAGGAACTGAAGTGCGCAGCCCGCGCCTTAGCAGCGCCGTGCCAGAGCTGCAGCTGCAGGCAGCGTTGTGCTGGTGGTGGTGCGCTTGGCAGAGCTGTGCTGGCAGTGTTGTGCTGGCAGTGTTGTGTTGTGCGGGCGGTGTTGTGCTGGCGGCCGTGCCTGCGTGCACCGGAGGTCGGGGCACTGTGCTCCGCTGGGATTTTCCTGCCATCTTCCCGCACGCCGCTCCCTGCCTCATTCCCCATGTTGTTAGCAGCGTGCCGCCAGCGCCGTGCCTCACTCCCTGCCTTCACACAAGCGGGAGAGGGTTTTGCTCCACAGTCAATTTCCACTAGAGTTTTGAAATTGGAGAAAATTGAGGAAGATGAAGAAAATTGTCTCGTATACCGACACTGTTTGTCATGTTTTACAAAGGAGCGGGGCTCGCAGGTGTTGGCACTGCCGAGGCACAAACATTGCTCGTGCGGGCGAGTCCCTGGCAGCCGTGTAAGGGGAGCAGCCCGTGTGCTGTTCCCTGCCCACCACCATCAGGACAGGAGCAGCACCCATCCTGCCCCAGCCCCAGGCGTGGGACGTGGGTGGCCTCGAGTGGAAGCGTGCACAGATTGAAATACAGCAGGGCACTCCGAGCTGCCGGCGTCATGGCTGCTTCCTGGAGAAGGGCACGTGAGCGGAGTTCCAGCCCATGGAGGGAGGGAGCTGCAGCTCAGAGCTGGAGTACGGCTGAGACCTTCGCACCCCGTCCCGCTGCCGCTGCGGGTGGTGTAGGTGAAGGGCACGGGAGTGAAGGATCAGTTCCTCGTGGCACACGTGTTAAAATAAACACACGCGCACGCTCGTGTATTTGCCTCGTTCCACACAAAAGTAGATGTTTCTTGTTGCTTTTTTTTTTTTTTTTTTATTGGGAAAATTGTTAGATTTGATGGCGGTATGTAATTAGTAGTTTGCCAGCAATAATTACAGGGCTGCGCTCCAGAATAAATGATGTAGCATTCCTGTGCATATAATATGGTGTACCGCAAAATAGGAGCTGGGAAATTGCAACATTGCTGGATCATCATCTATCTGACATGTTGAAGGGGGTTTTTGCTCAGATGGTTTATGAAAAATAGTAAGTATGGTGCACTGTGAACCAAAAGACTTTCTTTGTTAAATTAACCACAATCGCAACCACAAATTACGGCTTCACAAACTATAGATTTAAGGCTGGCTTTTCATAAATAGAGTTTCTTTGTGTTTTAACAAAACACGCATAAAAGAATGGAGCCGTACAATGATGCCAAAGCAGCACTTTCAAAATCATCAGCCCATTCAAGCCTTTGGAATCCAATCATAATATTTGTTTAAAGTTTAATACCCAGAAAGGGAGCTCGTAGATATCCCATGAGCTTAAGACAGTTCTGATAAGATTTCAAACGTGTCTCAATGAAATAATATTGAGATATTGACCTTAATGAGCTGGATTTGTATACATTTGAAAGTTCGTTTTCTTTTAAATAATTATGTTAGTCACTAAGTGACTAATATCTAAAGTTCTGAAAAATGAAACGTGAGGGAAATACCCCTAAATGGATTCTTAATATCTGTATGACACATCCATATTTGCGAAGAACCCGAATCTTTTAAAGTGGGAGGAGCGATGCTGGTTACTACCAAAGGTAAATATGCCCAAAAGGAGTTTTCTCCACCAGTGGGTGATTGCCACAGATTTCTCCACGTTTTAAAATATCCCACAGATTATTGGCACGCTCCGTTCGCCTTTGAAAGGCATGCTTTTGGCAGCAGCAAACCGAGGAGGGCCATGTGTTAACATCCTGGTTTAGCAATATGTATTCCCACATGCTAAGCCCTCGTACAAATGCAGTTTTTATTGCTGTTGACTTCAAACAAAGATGCTTTGACATCCAAAGTTGTATATGTTGCAGATGCAATGCCTAACCATACTTTCGCTGTATATTTTAGGACGAGCTGGCTGCGGTCCCAATTATACAGTCAAATATAAACAGTGGTAGGATGCAGGGCCCCATACCGAGAGTGGCTTATCTCTGCTGTGCTGTGTAGTGCTGCGCTGTAACATCTTGCCGCAGCTCATACTTTGTACTCGGGCTCATTTGCACGTTGTTGCCTAGCATAACAGATAAATAACGAATAGGAGCAGGCTGCACCGCTTGCCTTCTGACTCGGGATGCGGGACAAGAAGCAGCGATGCGCGGCTCAGCCGCTCTGACCCACAGCCCCGTCTCCTCCAGGTTGGCGGGCTGTCCGGTTCTGGATGGTGCCAGCTGGGGAGCATTCCTAAGCACAAGTGTGTTTATTGGCCAAAGTCTTTTGCGCCGAGAAGAGAAGCTGCATGCTGGGCCTCGATACGATGAAATGGTGAATGGCGCTCGGCTGCTCAGCTCCACAGCACCAGGTTCGTTTTCTGGGAAAAAGCCTTAGAAAAACCGAGCCGATCATTCTGCTCCTTCCACCACCAACCTTCCCTCTGCAGGCACCGGGGCGCAGGGTGCGTGGTGGGGCCAGCGGGCTGTGCTGCGCGCTTCCCCTCCCGCAGCTGCCGGGGTGCGCAGGAGTTATTGCAATGAGAATTAGCTGTAAACGTTTCCGTCTGATTCCGAAAGGTTACTGCAAAGAAACGTGTCTTCACATCACTTGGGATCTTTTCTGCTGTTGAAATACGCATTCACGAGTGAAGTGCTGCAATTATGAGGATGTTTAGAGAATCACAAAGGTATTTATTCTTGTCCCGGCTAGTTTGTAGTAGCAAAATTGCGAGTGGCGAGGCTAAGAAAATGTATTTGAAAAACAAATGCATAATTGTTTTGTTGAGAGTTAAAGCCAACAGTGTTTACGCACGAGGCTCCGCCGCCCGCAGCGCAGCGACCAGACAGAGGTGCCAGCTCCGATCCCGGCCCTGACGGGAGGCCCAGCCCCGCTGCCCCGGGCGGCTCTGGCTGCGTCCCGCTCTGCTTATAGCATCTGAAAGCGCGGTGGGAAAAGAACGTCCTTTTGTTCAGGCAGTTTCAGCCTTTCCCTCCCCTTTTCTGTTTAGCACGTGAAAATTAGACGTCACAATGAAGCTCTGGAGCTGCTGCGGGCTGTGCACGTGGTGCGTACCCCCGTGGCCATTGAGCTCCTGCGCCAGCGGCCCCCTCTCCCCACGGGCACCTTCCTTCCAAGCAAATAGGATCGTATTTTAACAGTTTTGCTAAAAATCCCCATGCCGCTTCTCCTATTTTTATGCGCTGGCTGAGGGTGCCTCGCACATTTCCCAGCTTAGAGACAGATTCAGCCAAGGACTCACTACCACTTCGGCTCCCTCCCAGCACAAACCGGCGGGGCTCTGAGCTGAGGCGGCTGCTGCTCCTATTGAACCTGGCCCAGCATTTATCCCAGCTCTTCCTGAGTGTTTTTTCTCCTCTCTGCTGTAAAACCGTGATTTCCTCATGACATCTTCATGCCACACTCTGGCTAAGTGCTTCCTCCTTCTATTGTCAGTACTGCTCGAAGCTTTTAGCTCCCAAATGGTCTGGCTGCGGGCGGGGGGAGAGCCCTCAGTGCAGCCCCAGGCACTGCCCCTGCCCAGGGAGAGCTTCCACACGAGATGGATGCAGGGTGCCATGCGCAGGGGCAGCGGGGTCCTTCCTTCCCTACCAGGAGCCTTTGTCTCAGTGCAGCAAGTCCTTTTCCGCTGAGTTGTTTGCAAAACGCGGAGGGGTGAGCCTTTTGATGTTTGTATTTACAGTGTGTTCACATCTGGATGCTATTTGTGACACGGCCTCTCCTGTCCCCGTGCCTTCCTGTAACATCCAGAACCCCCGGGCCCGCGGCGCGCAGCAGCCAGCCGTGCACCCAGCAGGCTGCAGCAGCACAGGGCAGGGGACCGGCCTCACGCAGAGCGCTCCTGTAAACATCACCCGAGTTCACCCCGATGGGCATCCAGCGGTGGCAGTGCACGTGTGTGCTCCTGTGCGTTGCCCTGGCCCCACAGCCTGCCGGCTGGGGACAGCCCCACCCCAGGACCTGCGGGTGCTGCAGGGGTGCAGCAGTGCGGTCCGGTGGCTGCGCAGCCCCTCGGGCAGTGCCTGGGGCTCCTGTGCAGGCAGCCGTACCCTTCGGCCCGCATGCTTTGCCCCTGCTGCCTGAGCGTCACTTTCCACGAGAGGAAAGCATCCTCATCAATTCTTAAATGTCAGCAGAGATCCCCTGGAAATTATTTATTGCATCTGCTGTCGTATTTAATGATTTAACAATATACTAATAATCATAACATATTAACTTTGTGTAGTGATATGCCGCTCGATCGCAGGTAAGAGCACATCACACGGCTCTAGCAGCATACAGATGCTCACCGCCCTTCTCCCAAAGGCTCACGGGTGGTTCCTGGAGCTCATGGGGCGCTGCTCCCTGCGCTCCCCATGCAGGGTGCCAGGCTGCAGGGCCGTGGGGCTGCGGGGCCGTGGGGCTGCAGGGCTGTGGGGCACAGCGTGGGGCTCCCTGGCCCCATGAGCAGCCCTGCAGCCATTGGTTGACCACTGGTAAAGCCCCTCAGGATCATTGCGACGGTGATTGTATTCAAAGGAGCCGGTGGGGAAGGAAGCGCAGGCACAGCCACGCGTGCATAGCGTGAGCACACCCTGCATGCACACCCACCCCGCTGTGCACACAGCCCAGGCACACTGTGTGCACACCCTGCTGCTGGGAGTGCCCAGAGGTGATGGTGTGCACACACGCAGACTGCACACTCTGCACAGACTGCACAGTGCTGCGGCCCAAGCACGAACTGCGCACGTATAGACAGGGATGCACGCGCACCTTGCGCACACGCTCAGGCTGCACGGACTTCTCTTGCACACCTGAGTGCGCTCTGACAGTGCACACACCCACACTGCGCACACACGCTTACACACAGTGCGCGCACACACATGCACACACCGTGCACACACGCACCGTGCACGCACGTACACGCGCACACGCACAGCCCCCATCCGCTCCAGCACCGCGTGCACGCACGCAG